>NC_058412.1:53327978-53349685 GCF_002201575.2 Neomonachus schauinslandi
GGAGTGGGAGAGGGAGAAGCAGGCCTCCCGCGGAGCAGGGAGCCCGACGCGGGGCTCAATCCCAGGACCCTGGGATCATGACCTGAGCTGAAGGCAGACAGCTAACGACTGAGCCACCCAGGCGCCCCTAAAATTATTTTTAAGGATGTAGACAACTCACTCTCTTCTTTGTTGGTATTAACCTACAAAAGACAAAAAGTCAGCTTGTGGTTATCTTTTCATGACTGTTGGCCTCAATTCCTGGCTCAGGACATAATATAAAGCAGTGCAGTTGGTTTTGTCTTGTATAAGAAACTAAAATTAAAATCTCAGGAGTTACTTATTTTAACCCAGAAACAAGAAAGGAAGCAGTCTATCAGAAAAAGTCATAAAGACAGTTCCTCAAATGTGTGGACCTTTTTAACTTAGTACCAATCTTTGACAAAAAGCAAAACAAAACAGAAGTGAGGTTTTCTTTAAGTTTTTAAAAATGTTTTCTTAAGGGCGCCTGGGTGGCTCAGTCGTTAAGCGTCTGCCTTCGGCTCAGGTCATGATCCCAGAGTCCTGGGATCGAGTCCCACATCGGGCTCCCTGCTCGGCGGGAAGCCTGCTTCTCCCTCTCCCACTCCCCCTGCTTGTGTTCCTGCTCTCGCTGTCTCTCTCTGTGTCAAATAAATAAATAAAATCTTTAAAAAAAAAAAAAAAATGTTTTCTTAAAAATGTCTTTCTCTAGTTGCAACTGGACACTGCTACTGTCATGTCATAATCTACTCTGGGGAATGACTAACTAAATTACTATATCCATAAATATTCTAGTGGAAAACATTTGCAAGGCTCATTTTCGTAAGTACACTGCAGTACCTCGAAGTTGAGACCAACCCCATAAGACTAAATTCAATTCTATTTTTATACATTATAGTCAACAATTTCAAGCTGTTATTTTAAACATCACAACTCTGAAAGTATGACAGAAAAGAGTTATATGGATGCAATATAAACCAATATTTCAGTTTATTGTGGAAAAAAAACTACTCAGTGATGGTGAATTCCATTTTTCATACTACCCAGTTCTGAAAGTCAAGCAGCCTCTAGCATTTTTTTTTTTGGCTAGGATAAGTGATTTTTGGAAAATAAAATTTGGACAAATGTATGTTATGCTGGCTCTTGACACATTCAATCTCTTTCTGTTTTTTAAAAATCATAAATCATACTCCTGTTGTCAAATTTTTAGCTTTTGAAGAAGAAATAGCCCTAGATGTTTATTTACCAAAGCTAAATGAGTTGAAGTCATCACAACTAATTCTGGCTCATTCCTGGGATTCTTCTAATCACACATTACTTGGTTAAAGGAGTAAATGTGCTATATTAACTGAATGCTTGAGTGAGTGAAGTTGTTTATACACTGTCACCCATTAGGCAATATTCTATACTACTCACTGGTCATTCTATAATTGGAAGGGGAATTGTATTTTAGCCAATAAGCCTTTATTGAGTGCCTTCTATACATCAAAGGATTGGGACAGAGAAAGAGATCACAAAATAATCTCTAGGTTATTTTACAAGTTACAATTGTTGAGACAAAAATGCGAAAGTAAAACCACAATAAACAAGTAAATAACTTATCTGCTAAAGAGGAAAATCTTTTATTTTCCTTTTTGCTTTTGGTCTTGTTATTAAATTCCATTTTTAATCCACTTACAGTAACAGTTTGAAGCTTACTAGGTAAGTTTAGATCTAAAAGATTGAGGTGTTAGCATTATCAACAAATAATTTGTGATTACAGTGCCTGAAACAAAGAGCTAACATTTTTGAATGTCTCAGTAGAACACACAAATCATCCTCCCACCCCCTGCAACTATACCAGTCTAAAGAGAAGTAGAAATCTTTTTATATGGGAGGAATGAGTCTCTTCTTTCTTCTCTTATCTTTTAAAGATTTTTTTTGTTTAAGTCATCTCTACACCCAACATGGGGCTCAAACTCACAAACCCCAAATCAAGAGTTACATGTTCCACCGACTGAGCCAGCCAGGTGCCCTGGAATGAGTCTCTTCTTACTTTGTAAACACATAGGGCTCCAATTCCAAACTCCTTGGTTCCCTTTTCTGGCTTGGCAGCTTCTTCCACACATCGCAGGGTGAACTGCTTTGTCTCATGGACATTTCATCTTCTTGCCTGATAAAAGGGGAGGAGGAATAATAATGCTTTTACTGCAGAGGTGTTGGTAAGAATTAATTAATATTTATAATGTGCTACATTAACGTCCTCAAGTGATTCATAACGTAGAATTTATAAGCACTTGATCATTGCTTATTTAAAACAGTTCTTGGGTTTTCAATTCAGGCAAAAAAATGTAGCAAATCTTTATACTTCAAACAGTAGGATTAAGCATAGGAACATTTTGGCTCTCCTAGGAACAATTATTTTCCTGAGGTGAAAATATGGCTTTAGGCTATGAATACAGTAGCTTTCATTTAGAGCTGATAAAAGCTGAAGGAAGGAGGTTTTACAAAAGCCATTTTAATAGCTTATCCTGCCATCTTTCATTGTGTTTTCTTTTCTTTAAGATTTTATTTATTTACTTGACAGAGAGACACAGCGAGAGAGGGAACACAAGCAGGGGGAGTGGGAGAGGGAGAAGCAGGCTTCCCGCCGAGCAAGGACCCCCATGCGGGGCTCCATCCCAGGAGTCTGGGATCATGACCTGAGCTAAAGGCAGACGAGACGCTTAACGACTGAGCCACCCAAGCGCCGCTTTGGTTGTGTTTTCAACCATTCGCTCTTCAAGGGCAATCAGTTCATCTAATTTACAATTATTAATTTTAGCGCTTAAAAGAAACCCAAGGGGCGCCTGGATGGCTCAGTCGTTAAGCGTCTCATCTGCCTTTGGCTCAGGTCATGATCCCAGGGTCCTGGGATGGAGCCCTACATGAGGCTCCCTGCTTCTCCCTCTCCCACTCCCCCTGCTTGTGTTCCCTCTCTGTCAAATAAATAAATAAAATCTTTAAAAAAAAGAAACCCAAGACGTCATTTGGTTGATGTCCTCTACCTGCAGTAATAGTATTGAGCACCTATTCTGCAAAACGACTTTTTCATTTTATAGATAAGGAAATGATGGCTTGGTGAGCTTAAGCGACAGAGCAGGGATTTAAGCCCACATCACTGGACAATACAGCCCATTCTCTTTCCACTACCTCAAACAACCATCTCCAAGAAATACCGAAACCTGCCCTACCCTGTGCAAACAGGCATTTCTTCTTTCTGTCCCCATCCTTTCTCTGAACTTAAAACTTAAACTAAGACGTTCTAATGGAACTTCAGTCCCAACCCCAGAAAGCCCAAATCATCAGTTATTTTTGAAGTTGTTTTTCAAGGATAGGTAGTTTATAATCACTTTAAAAAGACACTTTTATAAATTTATTTTATTTTATTTTATTTATTTATTTGAGAGAGAGAGAGCGAGAACATGAACAAAGAGGAAAGGCAGAGGGAGAGGGAGAAGCAGGCTCCCCAGTGAGCTGGGAGTCCGATGTGGGGTCGATCCCAGGGTCCTGGGATCGTGACCTGAGCTGAAGGGAGACACTTAACTGACTGAGCTACCAAAGTACCCCCACTTTTATAAATGTATATTGAAGAAACAGTAGCTATATATATCCTTTCTTGAAAATTGACTTAGTTCACTCAGTTTCAGTAATTTTTTTATGCCAAATTAAAATGCATGTCATATTTTCAGAGCCTTTTAAACTTTGAAGTATAATATACATACAGAAATGAAGTATACTGTCTAAATAAAGTAAATGTCTAAAACGCATTCCATCTTTATCTTATTAGACATGATGCCATTTCACATCTCAGACAAATGTATACAAGTAATAATGAGCTCTAATATTGTTTAAATTACCTCATATACTTAAGAGTGCTCTGAAAGGTTAAGCTCATTATTTAAATTAATGATTATTGTTAAAATATTATTATAATTGTGGTTATTTTAAATGATAATGATATATTTTCTTATGTCTTTGGACGGCAGGCAAGACAAGATAAAGATAAGTTTACCTTATTTATTTATTTTTTAAAAGATTTTATTTATTTATTTAGAGAGAGAAGAGAGAGCATAAGCTGGGGGGAGGGGCAGATGGAGAGGGAGAAAGAATCCCAAGCAGACTCTGTGCGAAGTGCAGAGCCTGACACAGGGCTCGATCCCACAACCCTGAGATCACTACCTAAGCTGAAATCAAGAGTTGGACACTTAACCAACTGAGCCATCCAGGTACCGCAAGATAAAGATAATTTTATTTTTTTTTATTTATTTTTTTTTTTCTGATAATTTTAAAAATTGTAGGCTCCGCTGCACACTACCACTATCTGTAAACAGTGATTAATAACCCATACAAGTATGAATATGTACAAAATTTTGTTCATACAATTTACCTCCACACAAGTTGTGTAAATCATCTTTGTTGTTTTTTAGTGAAATGATATGGTCTTAAGGTCCAGAAATACCTAAAAACTTGAATAGCAATTGAGAGAAGTCGGTCTTAAATTGATACCCATCTTCATCCTTTCATTTGGACTCATATTTCTCTGTTTAACATTCACTGACATGTAAATAGACAGAGAGACCTTTTCAAACTCACATCATTGTTCTAAGCCGGTAAATATCAAACCCCCAACTACGGAAGCTCTGTGATGCTCCTGGGCTAAGAACACATATTTATGGGATCCCCAATGAGCATAGGGCTTCTACTGTATGTGGCCGCACTCTTTTCATCTCTTGACAGTGAGTCGGTTTAGCCCTACTTCTAACTTAGGTAGAAGGATATAGGCCACCAAATATCTTGCTCTATGCCAAGACTCAAACACAAAATACATACACCTTAAAAGATTAACTTGGACTTAGTCCCTATTCTCAGTGTCTATTATGACAGGTGCAAGAGCTTAGCAGCCTTCTGGGTTCCACGTCTCCAGCTCCCTCCTGGTCATGGGGCTTTGGCACCATAAGCAGAAAACACCCTGAGTATGTTCCCTAAGGGGCTGAATTCAGCTTTTGTCTGCTTGGTGAAAAACAATTCTTCTCCAACAATTCCCCTAGGATTTTCCGTAGGGAGTAACATATAACACTAAACTGACCCAATTTGAAGAACAAGTTAGCTAAATGAGAAAGAAAACAATGTCCAATAAACATATTGACAGAAACTTCTGTAGTTTGAGTTTAATTTGCTATCAGATTATGTTCTCTTTTGGCACTGCAATCTGGCTATAAGTTTTCAGGAAAAAAACATATTTTTAGAAAATATTTAATGTTGGGACGCCTGGGTGGCTCAGTCAGTTAAGCGTCTGCCTTTGGTTCAGGTCATGATCCAGGGTCCTGGAATCAAGCCCACATTGGACTCCTTGCTCAGCGGGGAGCCTGCTTCTTCCTCTCCCCTTGCCTGCCGCTCCCCCTACTTGTGTGTTCTCTCTCTCTCTCCCTGACAAATAAATAAACAAAATCTTTAAAAAAAGAAAATATTAAATATAAATAAAGGTATTAAAAAGATCATAAAAACTTTCTTAAGAGCTTTGTTGAGAGTAATTTGAATTATTTATGAAATTTATTAGAGCCCAATATAATCATCTACTTAATTTGATTTTCTAACATTTTTCCTTAGAGTTGAAATTTTTACAAAGTTTCAGACCAAAAAAAACTTTATTTACATGGAAATATTTTTTCTTTTTCTTTTTTTTTTAAGATTTTATTTATTTATTTGACAGAGGGAGACACAGCGAGAGAGGGAACACAAGCAGGGGGAGAGGGAGAAGCAGGCTTCCTGCCAAGCTTGGAGCCCGATGCAGGGCTCTATCCCAGGACCCCGCCATCATGACCTGAGCCGAAGGCAGACGCCTAACGACTGAGCCACCCAGGCGCCCCTACATGGAAATATTTTTTAAAGGTCTTCATTTTATAGACATTATATGGTCCCAGAACTTAAGCAATAAGTAAATAAATAAATAAATAAACAAACAAAGCAACCAATGAATTTTAAAAAAGTTATGGGGTGACGAGTGGAGAGAGATTAGACTGATCTATTGTCATGTAACACATTCTCCTACTAAATCATACAGAGGAATTTTAGATCAGCAGGTAAAAAACTATTCCAATTTCCCTTATAAATGCTTTAACAACTGCCATGGTGAGAAAGTATTTCTAGGTATCTGCAATTAATGATAAAAATGAGTGGTCATTATCTACATAGAAACACTGTACCTCTGGTACAATAAAACTCAAAAACTAAATTCATAAAGTGACTAAAAATAAGTAGGCAGAAAGTCTATCTGAATCTATTTCAGAGAGGAGTCTTTTGACTAATTCAAAAAGTATCAGTCTTCGCTCCCCTTCAAACACTCACTTCATTTCCTTAACTTCTAGTTATATAACTGATTCTGTGACTTGTAAACAAATAGCCCCATTGCTTGACAATTCTGGATCTGTGGGTTTGTACTGCTATTTCCCTGTGGAGGTTGAGAGCTGCATAATGATTTATTCTTTCCCCCACCCCTGCCTTCTTTTCCTATTTTGCTCCCTCTTTATTGTGAAAGTAGGTTACAAAAAAAAATCCAAGGGAACTAAATGTGAAAACAAACCCTGGTGCTATAGGATTGAGGCCAGCAATTTCAACACCCGAGGTGAAGGAATGCAAAATGTGAGGGTCTCATAACTCAGATGAGCTCCCCACAGGGAGACGACTAATATACTGTATTTTTCAGCATCCCCTGGACTCCCAACCATATGCTTTTGTGTAAAGCAGCTTTGATTCTCCTGATTTCCCACGCATGAAACTCTCACAGCTTCAAAGAGAGCTCTGCATGCAAAAGATCCATGGGGGAGAGTTCAGGAGGAGAACCGGGCTAGTAGGCAGAATGTGGGTGAATTAACATTCCAGTCTGTGCTTTAATTCCAGTGCTACCTTTCCCTGGTGTGCCCCCGTTATAATATTCACTGCTGGCAAATTAGTTGCTTTCTATTCTGATGATTAGACCTAATCAATTACCTGGAATCGAAACACACCTAATTCCACCACAGAGAGGTTAGTTAGATTCCAGATGGGACGTTACGTGGTGGATTTGATTTATTTTAGATAGTGTACATTAAATACAATTTATACTATGGTGTGTTGTACCATGCACTTACTGGCACTTTGTGTTGCTGGTGGAATCTTCAGGAAACAGTTTTGTGACATAATAATTTAATGCAGGATAAATAAATATGAATAAATTAGGTATTTGGAGTTTTTAAAAAATAGAAATGTGGTGTTTTTTTTTTAAAGATTTTATTTATTTATTTGACAGAGAGAGACACAGCAAGAGAGGGAACACAAGCAGAGGGAGTGGGGGAGGGAGAAGCAGGCTTCCCACTGAGCAGGGAGCCCTATGCGGGGCTTGATCCCAGGACCCTGGGATCATGACCTGAGCTGAAGGCAGATGCTTAACGACTGAGCCACCCAGGCGCCCCCCTAGAAATGTGGTCTTAAGTAAGGACAGATGACAGAGCCTTTAAATACCGTCAATGATTATGAAATGTTAAGTAATTCTTCTTTTGTGCTTGCTATTTTAGACCTTTTTTCCTAAATATTTTTAAAACCATTTTCTTTTCCACTTATCACTTATTCTTCTATGATTCTGGGCAGTGTAAATTATTTCCATGCCAAAGAATCTCTTGGAACATTAGCGTCTAACGTCTAACCTACTTGTGGACTTCCTTCTTTTAAAAAAAGCCCCTAAAAGTATTTTATTAGCTGCCACAGGGCAGAAATAAGGATCTTTTAAAATTGTAAAAGACATCTTTGAATAGTGTCTGGTGATTTGGTCTTGGTCCCAGGAGTGTTAAGTGATTTGTGTTGAAGGAATATTTGATGATCTCTCTTTTTTTTAAAGATTTTATTTATTTATTTGAGAGAGAGCGAGCGAGAGAGAGCACGAGCCGGGAGAGGGGCAGAAGGAGAGGGAGAAGCAGGCTTCCAGCTGAGCAGGGAGCCCAACGTGGGACTCAATCCAGGACCCTGGGATCATGACCTGAGCCAAAGGCAGATGCTTAACCGACTGAGCCACCCAGGTGCCCATTTGATGATCTCTTTATATGATGTTTGCCCCTTCCCTTTAAAAAACATGTTGTCCTGGGAACTTTTTTACATTAGTGTATTCTCTAGCTTTATTTTTTTTTAAAAAGATTTTATTTATTTATTTGACAGAGAGAGACTCTCTAGCTTTATTTTTAAAATTTATTTTCACATGTATATTTTGAATGAGAAAGCCCTATTCTCTCTGATCTTGATCCACGTGATCCAGGTTGAAAGTGGCAGGCCCCAGCTCTATAGCCCGCAGACTAAAATGAGATTCTGAAGCAAATTAGCTGCTGAACCCAAGAAATGAAGAGGCGCCTCTGTGTTCCTCTCAGAGACTGCCGTTGCAGCTTGCCTGGTTTTGCTCTGGCAAGTTTCATAAGGTCTGTGAGAAACAATAGAAGCATAGATCTGTAGAGCTGAAAGGAATGGTGCTTAGCCTTCATCTATTCTAAATCTCTTATGCTAGAGATGAGAAAATGCATCCCAGACAAAAATTGTGATCTTGAGAGGCACATTTTCTATTTTTATTCTTTTTTAAAAAGCCATTTTTAATTCAAGTTCATATTAACAATATTTATACCCTACTAATGGACAGGGACCCCAAAATTTGTTGTGATTGCTCTGTTCACATAATAGAGGAATTAAACAGAAAGACTAGTCTGCTCCCGTTAAAGGACTGAGAAAATACAGAGCAAAACACTGGACAAAACTTAAGGACCTGGATGTGATTTGCCAGCCTCCGTGTTAGTAAAACCAACTATCTGACTTTATATAATCACAAACTTCAACTATGAAATAGAATAATAAAATATTGGGGCACCTGGGTGGCTCAGTCAGTTGAGTGTCTGCTCAAGTTATGATCTCTAGATCCTGGGATTGTGTCCCCCACCACGCTTGCTCAGCAGGGACTCTGCTTCTACACCTTTCCCTCCCCTTCCCCTGCGCTCTCTCTTTCTCTCTCAAATAAATAAATAAAATCTAAAAAAAAAAAAAGAAGAATAAAACCTTATTTGGAGGACTACATGTTTCTCCACAGTGGAACATAACTGGTATTTTTATAAGGTGGTTTAAAAATTAACTTTCTTACTTCACGTATCTGCTTCCTGTGTATCTTGGAAACACATTTATTTACTGTATAAACAAAGTTGTAGTGTTTTAAAAGTTTACTGTTACTGATTATTATCTAATGAGTAGAAACACTAATTGAGGAAACAGTGGAGAAGATTTTATTTCTGCTATTTCTACACACCAGCCCAAAACATTCCAAGTGAGAAAAAGTTGGTGAGTCTGTTGTCATGGATGTCTCCATGATTTGACTGTTTTTACAAAGTCAGAAATATTGGACCATTGTCTTTTTTCTCATCACTACTTCTGGACTTGCTGTCTGACAGATGAATGGCATGAGTCATTGGTAGATTTAGTATGGTCTTCTGGGACTGTTCTTTATGGAGGGAATTGGTTTTGATTTAAATATGATTCTCAGGCTTAAGGTTATGTACCTGGAACCATTGTTACCAGAGCTCTCCAAAGCCTAAAGTGTTACATGAATACAATAGTTGGTGAGGGAAACAGTTACAAAATAGGGTTAACATCCTTTTTTTTTTTTAGATTTTTTATTTATGTATTTGAGAGAAAGAGGGGGAAGGCTAGAGGGAGAAGCAGACTCCCCGCTGAGCAGGGAGCCCGACTGGGGGCTCTATCCCAGGACCCTGGGATCATGACCTGAGCTGAAGGCAGCCACTTAACCGACTGAGCCACCCAGGCACCCTCAACATCTTATTTTTATTTTAAAAAGAAAATTAAAAATATAAGGGATAATGCACACACACCCACACACCACAGTTATGCACCAAATAGCAGTATAACATAGTGGGGAAAAGCTCAAGCTTTGGAGTCACACAGACCTGAGTTCTACTTCCAGGCCCAGCACTTAATGTCCTTTCTTCTTAGACCCACAAAATGATTTTCAGTCAACTGAGAAGAATTAAAAATATGGTACAGGTTTCAAAGTGCTTAAAATTATGTCTTTATAGCTACTCATACTCACTCCCATGCTTTTTCAGCCATACCTATGATTCTTTTTTTTTTTTTTCCGTACCAATGATTCTTTATGACCTGCTAACGAACCAAGCTCAGATTCCTCAATTCTTCTCCACCAGTGCTGGTCCTGGATGGCTCTACTAGAGTTCAAAATTCTTAAACTCAGTGTTTATAGTGCCTCAATCTTCTACACACCACTACCTAAACATCCTGCAGCCCCCGCCTTCCAAAGCCTGTTTACTCTGTCACAAGAACATGGAGATCTCAACTACTCATTGAATTGAATCTTCTGAGACTCTTCTCAGGATCTCAATCCCTTACTCTGAAGTCCTTACTCTTAAACCCACACCCTTTGAGCACCAGGATACCTTTGTTTTGGGCCTCCAAAAACCAGTTTTAAATGAAAAAATAGGTAGAATTCACTGAGGACATTTACCAAACATTTCATCCTTAGTCAAAAACATACAATTTATAAGTAAAATATTTTCTTAGAAATGCAATCACCTTCCTCATTCTAATGAAATGCATAAAATATGTCTACATTGCAATTTCCAGCTGTGGCCTTGAGAATTTTAGCACTAGTGCAATTTGCCAATTACGCAGAACTAACGAGTTCTATTTACAATATTATAAATTTTGCATATCTCCTACATGTTTATAAACTCTTCTCAGAAGAGCAAATTATTTTAAAAAGCATACTGATTAATTTTAGTGATGCAGTCTTGAATATGCAGTCATGGCTCATTTACTGAATATTCACAATTTACAACATTGTACTGTATATATTTATTTCCATAATTATTTTTCTTCAAAATATGCCTTTTTGGTTACTCTTATATTTCCTGGAAGAATAGCATTATAGAGAATATGCTAGTGAGTATTTTAAATTTGATTCCAACAAGATCGCCCTGAAAAAAACAAATTTTCTATAATAATTTTAATCATTACAAGGAAAACTGATATAACTAGTCAATTTTTAAAAAAGATATTTCTAATTTAGAATATCACACAAGAAAGAACTCATTCCAGCAAAAAAACAGAATGAGGATTAACTATCCAAAATAGCTATGATGTTATTTTTGTTGAAGCAAGTTATTTTATTCTTTTCTTTTTTTTTTTAAGATTTATTTATTTATTTGAGAGAGCGAGAATGAGAGAGAGTACATGGCGGGGGGAGGGTCAGAGGGAGAAGCAGGCTCCTCGCTGAGCAGGGAGCCTGATGCGGGACTCGATCCTGGGACTCCAGGATCATGACCTGAGCCGAAGGCAGTTGCTCAACCAACTGAGCCACCCAGGCGCCCGAAGCAAGTTATTTTAATATACTCATAAAATATAGATGTAGAAGAACTATGCTGTAGTTACTTTTATGTACAAATAATAGGCTAGTTTAATTTTCTATCAATTAGGATACCATGGAGAGAAAGAATGATATGATATAAAATTTTGTGAAATTTTGTGAATAGTGTAGGTATTTCGATGGAGAAAAATTGAAAAGCAATGTTATCACATAGGACATTTTATAACTATCTACATTATATGGGCTATGTGTGCAATTGGTACAAAATTATAACAAAATAATATAAACAAAATTATAACAATATAAGACAAAATTATAACAAAATAAAAATTTTAACAAAATAATACAATAATCTAGGAGTAGATCCTAGATCATATGACATTTTCAGAAAATAATATCTTCAGCTCTGAAGAGTGTTAGTTGTATATGTAGTTCATTATATGGTCTTGATGCAGGATTTGCATACATTACTTGCCTCTTCATTAAAGAATATGACTGACAGATCAGTTGTTTTTTTTTTAAGATTTGTTTATTTATTTTGGAGAGGGTGCATGGAGGGGGGAGCAGAGGGAGAGGGAGAGGGGAAGCAGACTCTCTGCTGAGTACAGAGCCCAACAAGGGGCTTGATCTCACTGACCTCAGGACTCCAAGATCATGACCTGAGCAGAAACCAAGAGTTGGATTCTCAACCAACTGAGCAACCCAGGCACCCCAGTTTTGCTTATTTTTCAAGTCAAATGAAGTTTTGAATGAATTGGATTAGCTATTCAATAGAAAGGAGAGTAAGTAGCCACTGTCAAGATAGGTTTAATGAACTCATACTTTGTATGGAAAAAGTGGGTGGTAATTTCCTAGATATTTTACCTTCAAATCTAATCACTGAATATATATATATATATATACACACACACACACACTCTCTCTCTCTCTCTATATATATATATATATACACATACACATACTCAATGTTCAGCATAGAAGAAATAGATTAACAATATGAAAAAATAGTTCATAATTACCTAGAAGGATATTTATATAGTAAGGATATGAACTCTTTTGTTGACATCTTTATATTTTCTTCCATATACAGAACAGGAAAATAAACTTTGAAAATATAAGTGGAATCAAAAGTCAAACTACAAGCTTGGGGGTATCATCATTAACACATGATAAGGGGATCATATCCTTCATATACAAAGAGTTGTTATAAATCACTAAAAATGATAAATCCTCTCCTCAAAAGTGGGCAATGAACAGGTAAGTTATGGGGACATATTCTTACTATTTGAGTTGAAAGGTCAAAACTTAAGAAAAATGTTCAATATTACCAGTAAACCAAAAAAATGCAAATTACAACGAGGTGCCAATTTTTTAAAAAACCTACATTTAAAAGAAATGTTGGGGCCCCTGGGTGGCTCAGTCAGTTAGGCATCTGCCTTTGGCTAGGGTCGTGATCCTGGGTTCCTGGGATCAAGTCCCAAGTTGGGCTCCCTGCTCGGCAGGGAGCCTGCTTCTCCTCTGCCTGCCGTTCCCCCTGCTTGTGTCCTCTCTCTCTCTCTGACAAATAAATAAAATCTTTAAAAATAAATAAATAAATAAATGAAAGGAATGTCAATACATAGTTTGTACAGTTGTTGGGAAATGTGCAATGCTGGTGGAAGTCTACAATGGTACAAACTTTCTTGAGAGTAATCTGACTATATATATGTATATTTAAAAAATCTTGGACATTTTTATATTCTTTGGTTCTATAATTTCACTACAATGAATGTATCTTTAAAAAAATCAGAGATTTGGGGCGCCTGGGTGGCTCAGTCGTTAAGCGTCTGCCTTCAGCTCGGGTCATGATCCCAGGGTTCTGGGATCCAGCCCCGCGTTGGGCTCCCTGCTCGGCCGGAAGCCTGCTTCTCACTCTCCCTCTCCCACTCCCCTTGCTTGTGTTCCCTCTCTGGCTGTGTCTCTCTCTGTCAAATAAATAAAATCTTTAAAAAAAAAAATCAGAGATTTGCACAAAGATTTGCAAAGATGTTTAATATGCTACTGTCTATAATAGGAAAAAACTGAAAACAACCAAATTCAAAATTAAGTCATAGGACATTTGTTAAATAAATTATGGGATACATTAATATTATTGAATATGTAAAAACTAAAAATCATATTCTTGAAGAATATTTACAGATGTGGGAAACATTATCAAATATTAAGTGAAAAAGTATATTCTAAAACAGTAGGTCCCAATTATGTAAATAATATATAGATATATATAAAAAATTTTTCTGTATATATACATAAAAAAGATTAGATATACATCCAAATATAAGCAATGATTATCTCTTGGTGGTATGATTTACAGATGATTTTCCTTTCTTTGTACTTTTCTGTATTTAAAACATTTTCTATAATAACCACGTTAATGATCCAGTGGTTTTCCCCCAAGAGCCCCTTAGAATTAAGCTATTCCATTTATGTCACTAAAAATTACCCAGTGCTCAGAGCCAGGCAAAAGAGAGAAAAGGCTTGTTCAAAAGTGGAACGTTCAGAGTAGTTCCCTCTAATGGAAACAATGGATGTAAAGGACCAGTTACTAATGCCTAATATTTAGCCTCAGTGTTCTCCACTCTCTCCACAGCCCCATCTAGAAAATGCCATTCTAAGTTATGCCCTAGTTATGGGTTTAACCCAATATAATGGCAATGTGATGGCATTACACCGCCTCCTCACTTACAAGAGAAGTCAGTGGGGACCTCTGAGGTCTGTCATCTAAAGGCAAATAATCCCTAGTACCTGTAGGTTATAATCTGTAAAACATTGTTTCCTTTTCTAGGGGTTAGCTGGATTCTGAGTGTATATCTTTTCAAATATCAGATGAGTTAAATTAATGAATGGCTATTGTATGCCAAACCAATTTTCTTTGCCAGTTTATTCATTTCCTTTCCTTTGGAAGTCACAGTCTACCATGAAAATTCCCTGAGAAAAACCCTGACAATTGAAAGAACTAGATTCAATATGTTGCATACTGAAGGTGCTGATCAGCAGTAAGGATGTTATTTTTAGATGGACTATAAAACTGAAATCTTGATCCTTTATTTATTAAAGATCTCTTAAGAATCTTTGTAAGATGGCAGGATTAATACTTTATCCCCTACTACATTCTCTTTGCATCTTAGAATTTCTCTACAGTGTACTTATTGGTACTTGAAATTTATATTAATGGCTTGGATAAAATATGGAATTTGAATTATAGTAAGAAAAAATCATTAATGAAAACTAAATAAATTATTAATTCTATGTAGTTGCTAATATTTTTATAAATTAAAAATTTTTGTTGTAATATATTGTTTGATGCTGAAAAAACTAGATTAAACATTTTAATATAGAATATATACATTTTTGGGGCACCTGGGTGGCTCAGTCATTAAGCATCTGCCTTCGGCTCAGGTCATAGTCCCGGGGTCCTGGAATCGAGCCCCGCATCTGGCTCCCTGCTCCGCGGGAAGCCTGCTTCTCCCTCTCCCACTCCCCCTGCTTGTGTTCCCTCTCTCGCTGTGTCTCTCTGTCAAATAAATAAATAAAAATCTTAAAAAAAAAAGAATATATACGTTTTTGTCAGTAAAAGTATTGACAGTACTTTGAATTTTTCATTTTTCAGTCTCTTTAACATACATGCATACACAATTTTTTTTCTGACATCAGCACATTTTTATTTGTTCCAATATACTTTTCTGGTTTATTTTTAGTGTCAATTATATGTCAAATGTTAAGGGCACATAATATAGTTTCAATTAGTTTGTTATATTTAAATTTTTCTTACCCTCATAATAAACAAATATTATATTTGTGGTCAGTGATGAATAATTTCAGGTAAAGGACTTAGATGAGTGCTGTCCAAAAGAACTTTTTGTGATGTCCAATATGGTAGCCACTAGGTAGGCAGTTATCAAGCATTTGAAATGTAGCTAATAGGACAGAAGAACTGGGGACACCTGGGTGGCTCAGCCATTTAAGCATTTGCGTTTGGCTCAGGTCATGATCCCAGGTCCTGGGATGGAGTCCTGCATCCGGCTCCTTGCTCAGCAGGGAGCCTGCTTCTCCCTCTGCCTGCTGCTCCCCTTGTTTGTGCTCTCTCTCTCTCTCTCTGACAAATAAGTAAATAAAATCTTTAAAAAAAAATAAGACAGAAGAACTGAATTCAAATTTTATTCAGTTTTAAATAATTTAAATTTGAATAGCCACAAGAGGCTAGTGGCCACCATATTAGACAGTGCAGACTTAGACTTAAACGGACTATCCAAAATTTACACAGAAACGGACTGGAGCCAGAGGTGGGATTAGAACTAGGGTCTCACTCTGGACTTACACGCTATCTCATGTGTGGAGCACATGTAGGTATTTGGGAGTGTGTAAGTATATAACAAGTATGAAAAACAGATCTTCTCTAGTGTCATAATATGTCCATTTCATTTATTTATTTTTTAAAAAAGATTTTATTTATTCATTTGACAGAGAGAGAGAGAGAGATTGAGCACAAGCAGGGGGAGCGGCAGGGAGAGGAAGAGGGGGAGGGAGAAGCCTGATCCCAGGACCCTGCAGGGCTTGATCCCAGGACCCTGAGATCATGACTTGAGCCAAAGGCAGATGCTTAACCAACTGAGCCACCCAGGCACCCCAATATGTCCATTTTCTATTTAAATCCTATTTTTTGTTATGCTTAGGTAAATACTTTTCAGATTAATGCTACACGGTAAATACTCTTAGTAAATGTGTAAAGTGGAAATACTATCAAAATTGAAATACACAGCTTTTTCTTGGTACTCACTTTTAAGAGCAAGACACCAAAGAAAGAAATGAGAGTTCTAATTCAGAAAAACTATTTCAAGACATAATCTAGGACATCTCAATGGAAATGTCCAGGTGTATACCAACTGCCTGAACTTTCCGATCTGTCTTGATCCTCTTTGACACGCTGCTGGACCATCCTTTTCATCTTGAACTCCTCTTTTTCAGCTTCCTGGGCATTCTTGCTGGGTCTCCCACCCAGAGCCCCCAGAGCCGAGTCCATCATCTTTTCTTTCACTTCTTTCTCCTTGCATCACTTAAAAGGAGATGCTACCTTTGGTTCTGCATTTGGTCCTGCTCTATTGCTTCTGTGCTCTCTGATTTCTGTCCTTTACCTCATGTTTCAACATTCATCTTTATGCAGATAACTACCCAATTGTAATGTACGTATCATATGGAACAATTATCAGCACAGAAAAAGAATTGCTCATTATGTAAAGAGTGTTAACAGACTGCCTCTAAAAGCACTGTGGAATATTCCTCCAACACACAGATTTAGATGTGGATTCAAGAGCTTTAGGAATACATTTCACGAAGACTTTTTCCTCCTTTTCTTTTTGGCCCAGTATATAATATAAAAATAACTTATACAACCAATTAATCACATAATTTTGGGAAACTTGTCCAAATTTAAAAATATTTCTGATTTGTGTTTCATCTGAAAACTAAATGACTGAGGATTTTATTTTGAACAAATTCAATGTTATTAATTCTTAGGAGAATTAGAAAAGTTGCACACAATATCCATAATTTAAAGTACTTATGCTTAAAAATTTAAAAATTCCATCTAGTAATTGGTATACATTTTCCCCAAACTCATTAATTCATAAGGCTATATCTTTTTAAGAGCATTGTTTTTCTACCACTATGTTTTTAATAGCAAATACAGAGCTTCAGCTACATTATAATTTAAATAGGCTTTTGCAGAAAGGTCATTGTTTATAAAACTCTTTGTAAAATGGTTTCTATGGAGAAATGAGTTTCCAAGATGGAATTTAGAATCCTTGGCTCAAACCTCTACTGCTTAGCAAGAAGGGAAGGAACCACTTCCCTGCCATCTCAGGTGCTGAGGAACCTTTCCTCAACCACACCCTTGGGTAAGGGGTGAGCTGGCATCCCTGCTCTTTCCTTGGTACAAAAGAGGATTCTGGGAAGGAAGGCAATCGATTCCCCATGCAACCTCATGTCCACCGAAAGAGGCTTTTGTGGTCTGAAACTAGGTGGCAAAAAGGTACAAAATATTCTTAAGTCTGGGATTCTTGAACTGGGACATATGTGTTTTAGCTAGGAGGAGAGGTAGACATTTCCTTTAAATCTGCATTAACAAAAAACAAAGGAACTACAAAGGAACAGACATTACTTTCAAGTCATTTTAATCAACTCTCCTTTTTAATTGGCATTTTCTTCCTATGTGTAAGAGTATAAAATTAAACATGGTTTCTAGTTGACATTAGTCAGTATAATCATGAATAAAAGTGTGGACACTTTGGGGTAATACTGCACTGGAATTATCTGAAACAACTACAGGAGTGGTAATTTGTTTCTTCTACCACCCTTAAATCTTATATATGAATAAATGACAGTGACCAGTCCTTTAAGAATAAGGCAGATTTCTGGATATCACAATGATCTGGAGAGTCTACACATAGGATTTCCTGTGACATTTCTAACTTCTTAAAGATAATTGTGGAAACACTGAAGCCTGAGGCTGTCTGTGGTCGAATAGGACTATAAACATTACTCTTTCTTAAAACTTTCTTTCTCTTTAATTTGCTTTCTGCTTAGCAGCTTAATTACTATCTTTGCATCTTTTCTTTTTTTTTATCTCTAAATAAGAGAAAACTTGAAGATTTCGCTTTCAACCTGTTTTGAAGTCGATTCCCTTCTCTACTCCCTCCTAACCTGCACTTCCAGCTCCTACTTGAATGCTTCCACTGGGATCTCTCATCAGCAGCTCAGCATTCTTAAATCCAAACTCATCTTTCTCCACTCAGCATCCAAACTTTTCCTGATTTGTTTCTTTTAATGCCATCCTTATTTTCTGTCATCCAAACTAAAATTGGTCATCTTTTTTTTTTTTTTAAAGATTTTATTTATTTACTTAAGAGAGAGCATGAGAGGGGAGAAGGTTAGAGAGAGAAGCAGACTCCCTGCTGAGCTGGGAGCCCAACGCGGGACTCGATTCTGGGAGTCCAGGATCATGACCTGAGCCGAAGGCAGTGGCCTAACCAACTGAGCCACCCAGGCGCCCCAAATTGGTCATCTTTTATTTCTTCCTCTCCTTGTTCCCTACATCTACTAAGTTGCATTGTCAGTGCATTTTTGCTTCATGTCTTTCATATTTACCCCTTCTTTTCCTCTGCCATTAGTACTTATTACCTCATGCATAGCTGTTATTATTCTTGTAACTGGGATGTCTTAAGTGTGTCCTCCTCCAACTTACCTGACATAAAACTCCCCAACAGTCATCTTTTGGTTGCTAAGT
Source organism: Neomonachus schauinslandi (assembly GCF_002201575.2). Lineage (NCBI taxonomy): Eukaryota > Metazoa > Chordata > Mammalia > Carnivora > Phocidae > Neomonachus > Neomonachus schauinslandi. Next base: position 53,346,716 of record NC_058412.1, read on the forward strand.
TTTCCAGGAAAAAGATCCATTTGTTAGCTATGTCCTTTGTCTTTCACTTACCTAGTTATCTAAAAACATGCATACTTGCTGCAGGACTATTTGGTACTTGCCCCCTCCCATACTAAGCTTTACACAAAAACTTAATGGAATCATTAAGTTTTAATCATTTTGAACCTTAGGGCAAAAACCCTGTGTATTAAAGGTGCATTTTAGGTTTGCCTCTCTCAATGGATTCAAAATAGACTAATTAGTTTCAGTGTCAGAGATGCAACCTGCTACATGCCTGTATTTTATGCAGTATACACAAGGCTGAGAGAATGTAAATGGTGTATTCTGGGAGATTTGTAGGATGAGAAGGACCAAGTAGACTTGGCCCTTCTGTCTCTTGCTTTGGTCAGTAACAGAGGCTAACCAATCTTTCACATTGCCTAGCTTTTGAATTTCTGATTTAGGTTCACAGTACATACTTGTTGAATGATGGTAGTCTAAATTGGCTCAAATCTTCACAAAATTATGGGTTACTCTAAATCTCCTGCATCCCATGTAAATCAAATTCTTTCTTGGTATTTAATCCTCAGTCAGAATGATAATTTGATTTTCATTGAGTCTGTCCAAGGGACACACACAAATGTAGTTACAGTGATTACCTCTAAGAAGTGGAGTTAAGGGGGAGGAATTTTTTTATATATTACTTTTAACAAAATGAGCACATCTTAATTTTATGATAAACTAATTAAAATAATATACCTAAAAAACATAAATGACACACATTTTAGCTTAGGGACTTTTCCCTGTTTTAGAACGTAACATATTAGTATATAAATAGAAACATATATAAGAAACTTAGTATAAGAAGCAGTGTTACTTCTTGGCCTTTGCTTGATGCATTCACTGTATGAGACAATTTTATGTTTTAGTTACTTTTCTTTATTCATCTGGACACAGAAAGTAGTTCTTAGAAAGAGAGAGAGGGGGAGAGACAGAGAGACCTAAGGCATGCCACTGAGCCTCTTAGAAAAGATGCGCGCTTATCATGGAAAAATAATTACCACAAAGAGTAACACTCTTATGTGAGAAGCGTCAACAGACTGCCTTTAAAAACACTACGGCTTTTTATAAAACTATTCAGAGGATTTGTCAATAAGGAGTTTCTGACCACTAGAAAACATTATCTCCCTCTCTTTCATACACATAAACCTCAAGATTATCAAGAATTTGAAAGGGAATAAATGGTTAAAATAATTACAAAATGTTTTCTTCCCTATCCTTATCACACCTTTCCCATCGGCTCGCCGCCCCCAATAACTTTCCTCCTTATGCTCTTCCATTTCCCGTTACAGTCTGAATTTTCTGGGAATGGTAATTGCCACCAAAGTAGATATAGCCCTACTAAAGGGATAAGTGGGCAATCCATCTTCGAATGTGTTTCAAAAACAAACACTGGGCACCCCGTCAAACGGCAGCTTGGAGGGTTTAAGGAAAATACAGAACTGGGTGAGCAAGTCTTTGCGGGAGTGGGAAGCAGCTCTTCCACTCAGCTGTTTTGTGGCTCCTCAGCCTCAAGCTGTAGCCAGCTTTGGCTCTTCTTCCCTGTCTTTCCAACCTGGCTCCTGACCCTGCCAGCTCATACTGGGGTGTGGGCCTGCGGGTGCTGCACCGGGGTGACAACAGTCTAGATGCGCCGAGCAATTTTGTAGTGGGTCCAAGTCGGTACACTGATGCAAAGATACCAATCCTCCTGAGTAAACGGATTCCCTTCTAGCTCCAGGGCTTGGATTTTCCTCTTTTTTTGTTTTTGTTTTTTGGTGCAGTGCCTGGGTGGCTCTGACACCTTAAGGCCGCTCATCTGCTGCTCCTCCCCCACGAGGTTCCTACTCCGGGAACCAAGTACGCCTTCCCCCGGAGCTCGGACACCACTCACATTTCCTCCCTCTCAAAGCACCCTCGCATTTCCTCCTCCTCCTCCCGACCCAGCCTTCCCCCCACCTGCCCGCCTCCAGCCACATGACAGGAAGGGCTCCGCCACGCGACGTCACCGACGTCCGCGCCCCCGTCCCTGTCCTCCCCCCGCACCGCACGCAAAGGGCGGCCCACGGTGGAGGGAACGTGGTCGCGCGCTCCGCGATCCCCAACCAGAGCTCGCCAGAGCACCCCGGCGGCCACCGCGGAGCCGGCGCGCGGGTTCCCGGATGTGCGCCTCTCGCGGAAGCCCCGCCTCCCCCGCCGGCTCCGCGCGCGCCCCCGCCCTCCGCCTCGCTGCGCGGCGCTTTCCCCTCCCTCTCCCGCCCTCCCCCTTTTTCGTGCCTTGAGGTTGCGGGTCAGCGCGAGCCACTGCAGTGAGTCCGTCACGGCTCTGGCGCGAGCGCTAGGCTGCAGCCCCCGAGCCGCCTGGCCCCCTCTTCCCCCCTTTCTCTCTGCTTCTCTGTCTCTCCCCTTTCTCGCCGTCTCTCCTCCCGCTCTCTCTGTCTCCGAATCTCGACCTTAATTTCTCTTCTTCCCTGCCCGCTCCCGTGTGCCCAGTCACCCGGCCGGCGCGGGCCCCGAGGCACCGCCTCCCCTCCCCCAGCCTGCACCCCCTCCCCCGCGGGCGTCCCGAGGGCCGCAGCCGCCTCAGCCCAGCACAGCTGGGCCGCCGCCGCTTCCTGCGGGAGCTCTTCTGAGCGCCGACACTCGCCTCCTCCCGCGCGAGCCGCCGATCGCCGAGCAAAATGGTGAGACCTTTGCTTCCCTAATGCACCATCCCTCCTCCGCCCGCCGGTTCCAGGGCCGGGGGCGGGGGCGAGCCCCGATGCCTCCGGCCAGCTTCCCCCAGTGGAAAATTCGAGAGACCCGGCCCCACTGGGGCCGCGGCGGGTCCGAGAGAGCCCTCAGTGGCCCGGGTGTGTTGGCGGCCGGCGGAGGCGGTGGGCCGTCTGCTTGACAGGACCGCGGGGCCCCCGCGCCCGCCCCCGGGCCTCCGCGGGGCGCCCCTCCGCCCCC